>NW_026856040.1:0-13300 GCF_026571515.1 Ruditapes philippinarum
AAAAAATAACATCAGGCTAAGCATTAATGCTGGGGCATCTCAATTATTTTCAAAAATTTCCTACAAGAAGAAAGTTCACCTGCAAATGAGTATAAGAAATAGGTAATGGAACTGTTGTAAACGATTATCCTATTGATTTTATCCTAATTGCGTTTATCTGTTGCGCAGAATGGTTGTTTTTACAAAGTGTACCAGTATCCTGATGTTGAAAGCTATCCGATTTTCTGCAATTACTGCTGTCACATGGCCATCTATTCTTTTATGAATACTTTACCATTAATTTGCATGGCTTAATAAAACTGAGCCTGCAACATTTCATAATTTGGCTGTTTAGGGTGTTCTTTTAGGTTTCAGGTTTTCTCTACTTTAAGGGGAAGTAACTCATGTTACTAATACTAAATTATTTGTTCTTTTCTGTCTATCTTAGGTATTACTTATAATACTTTTTTGTTGTATAAAATTTACCAGTTGTAAGGTCATCAAAAGCATGTTAATGTTAGGATTTCATATTTATTTAATAGAAACTGGGAATTATTAATGTTATGTGCATACATGTATATCTTAGTATATTGATATGATGAAACTTATAATATTTCTGAATTTAAAAGAGTTACAGTTATGTCATTATTATTAAAGGATGAGACTTTCATTTAAAGTTATAAATGATAATACATGTATTGATTGAAAATGTCCTTTAACTTGAATCAAGCAATATAATTAGTAAAGTCTCAAAAAATCATATTCTGAATAGTTAATCTAATTTTAACATAATAACATGTGCATAGTTTGAAAAGGACAGCTTCTGTCTTATCTATTTGTAATGGAGGGACACCGGTCTCAACCTCCAGGTCTCCTGAGTCAACCCGACTACAGACTTTACATAGAGTAGATTGTTACTTGCCCTTGAATAAATTTGTGCACTAAATTTATAGTGGGTGATTTGTGCCACATGAAAACCAACATAGTACAAAAAGTAACCGGGCGCCAGATGAAAACATGAAATACAATCTACCACAAAGTGGTTCGTTTGTTGCATTTTCATGTTTTCGCAGTTTTTTTTTATCAATATGGTCATATTTTATCTTCCCAGGTCCGATATTGGTGCCTGTGATTATATGCTGATGACTCAGGAATCCTTATGTCTGGTAAAATAAATCTGAAGAAATTCTTTCTTATTATAAGTATGAGTCTTATAAGATTGGTTAATTGACTATAAATTGTCTTTGCATCTTGGCAAGACAGAGTCTATTCTTTTTGGTTTAAGTTTCAACTTAAACTGGGCCTAGCCTCCAGGTCACATGTAATGGTACTGCTATAAAGTACACATCTTTTGTTAAGTATTTAGGTGCAAACCTGGATCAAATTCTTTTGGCGTCGCCCTTTGATGCTTTGCATCAATTCTTTTCTTGTTAACTATTAGAACACCAGTTTTCTTTTTTAGTTGTGATAGGTAATCGATACTTAGATACTATATCCCACTAAATATACTGAGTTGGAGAAGAAAAGAAATTATCCATATTTCAGATAATGAAAGCAACACCTTCAGTCTTTAAATACATGTTAGCTTCTTATTAACATTATCATAGTGATGTTAAATCTTATGGGAAACTTATGTCAACGATTATAAAATCACACTAGAAAGACACTTCTTCATGTTTGTCTATGATATGTGAACTTGTATTTTCTTTATTACTCTAGTTTCGGTTTTTACTGTTTTCTAGAGTTCAACATTAAATGTTATGATAACTTAAAATTTATAAAACACCTGCCATGTGTTATAACCTTTGTTTCTTTAAGAGCATCCCTTTTTCTCTTTTTATTATTACTGATGAATTCATCAGTAAAAGAGAGGATTTCGCAGTGCAATGTATATGTTTGTAAAAATAATCTTACATTTAGGTGTCAGCATAAAAAGTGCTATGCCTTTATAGCGTGGCAAATAACAATATCTTGTCTCATTAAACGTAATTGATTTGAAGAGATTCGTTAACTACATTTATTTATTGCAAACAAACATGCACAACTGACATATTGTTTTCTAGAATGTGCGACCATGTGACTTATCTTGAACGAAGGTGAACAAATTCATAGGTCCGGAAAAATAAAGGAATTTGTTTTTACAGAATTCATTAAAGTTGTATTGTGAAGGAAGCTATAAGCTGATCGACACACTCTCAAATCTGTTTCCTGGAACAAAAATAAATAGAAGTGTTATACTTGTCACATGTTTTAAACAAACATAAGGTACAAATAAACATATAACATTATTAGCGTAATGCAATAAGTATAAAATAAGTTAGTGGTAATAATCCATTCCTTTTTTTCAAAGTTGTTGCCCTCGGTGCTTTAAATCAAGACTTCTAAAGAAGTATCCAAATTGTTTTTCATAAACACAGTGGAAATTCGCAGTTCTAGAAGTTGTCTTGTAGAGTTCGTTATTTTCAAAGCGATAGTCATGCTTCTTTAGAAATACAAAAGAATAAAAAAAATTACATGAGCTGAAAAAAACAAGCGTTATACAGTTATTAATTTCAACTTAGTTTTAAGACAAAATGTTTATTATAACATTTAGTAACTAAAATGTATGTGGCTGAAATTAGTTAATTAGGCCTTGTCATAGTCGTTCGTATCCGAGTTTGCCCTTTAGTACATTCTCCTCATAAAAATAATAACACTTTAATTGAGTAATAAAATTTGTATTCTGTCATATTTTGTCTGGGATATGCCGTGATAAAACGGTTATATTTTACAAGTGATATGATTTGTGTCACAAACACGGGATTCTGTCCATAAACAAGTTGGCATATTAAGTTGAGAGAAAATCAAATGCTTTGAACTCGATATCTATCTCAGCTCGTTTAGCAACCGGCTGTCCTGGGGGATTTTTAAATATTTCCAGTTTAACTTGCAAAGTATGTAAACATGCTAGGACACATGTAAGTTAATATCGCGTGTACTCCTCATGTTACAAATAAAATAATACTTCAAGTCTTGGTTTTACTATACTATCATTTCTTAAATTTGGTTAACAATTGCAACCGAAAACATCTAGTCACAGTTCAATGATAAACGCAGTGGAAATTAAAAGTTCTAGAATTTGTCCTGTAGAGTACGTTATTTTCAGTGCGATTGTAATGCTTCTTTAGAAATACAAAAAAACATCAATACAAATAATGATATGGCTAATAAAAAACAAGTGTTAAACAGTTCTTCATTTCCACTAAGTTAAAAGACAAAAGGTTGTCAACGACACATTAATTACAACCGTTTCTTACTTAAATGTATGTGGCTGAAATTCGTTAATTAGGCCTTGTCATAGTCGTTCGTATGTACTTTCTGCAAGCGAGGTTGCCCTTTAGTACATTTTCTTCATAAAATAACGACGCTTAAATTGAGTAATAAAATTTGTATTCTGTCATATTTTGTCTGGGATATGCCGTGATAAAACGGTTATATTTTACAAGTGATACGATTTGTGTCACAAACACGGGATTCTGTCCATAAACTGTAATGATTTCAGTTTAACATGATTCTTTTAGCTTGACCTTTACTTTTCTGTATAATTCCATGGGCAGTTCATATTATAGACGATTCGGGCCACTGAACAGTCTGAGATTAAACTTTATAAGCTCACATCTGCGTTCTTTCTTTAATCTATTATCATTTGTGAATTACTGAACTCCGTATCATGACTTTAATATATATACGGACATAAATAATAAGAAATATTACATAAAATATTTGGCATACTTAATTGAGAGAAAATAAAATGCTGTGAACTCGATATCTATCTCAGTTACTTTAACTACAAGCGTCCTTTTTGCGACGGACGCGCCCTCAGGCGCGTTCAGAGCTAAGTCATCTACACATGGGATTTCGTCTGCTACAATCGCGCAGTGTCCTCAACCGATTAACAGCCCAAGAAAAAGTACATGAATTTTATCCTTTAAAACTCCCATACTTTGTCGGGATATCTTAAAATCTTCCATATTTAGCCTTTCCAATTTCAAATTAAGTTATCCAAGTTAAAATATGAACGTAAATGATTGATAAAAACGTTGTAGTCCCGTAGTATTATTGCGCAATATGCAAATTACTGCCGAAACGATTTACCGCTGTCGAAAAAGTAGGACAGCAAATTATACTATAATAAAGGTGTAAGCTCTGAGTTCCAAGAAATTATTAGTAGGAAATAAATATTTCTACATTATACAAAACATTATTATTAACAAATCAAAAGTTTTTCGTGACTCTAGAATAACTCGCGCATTAATAAAAGAAGAACTATTTTCGTGACTCATACCGCGGGTTTAGCTGAATATTCAGCAGTTATTAATAAATTAGATACAGTACAATGGTTAGTATAAATATCTATTTTTGAAAATGCATGTAACAAGAGGGTTTTTCAACACTTTACCACCATGTAGTCTTTCATGAAGGAAGTTATAATATCAGTTCTACTTCCGATTCTTGTGGTTTGTTTACATATTTTTCTAGGTCACGATATGAGTTAACCTTCGCTATTCTAAAAATAGATTCTGCTGCACCTGTGCTGATTTTCGGACAGGCGATTAGTGCATGTAATAAACCAGCGGATACTTACTTTGTTTACATGCAATACTTTTAGAAATTCTATACAATTGTAAGAAGCAAACAAGTTGAAAATGGAATTTAGTGTGAAAATGAAAAGACAACTAAACACCGTAGTGCTTAAGTGACATTTAAATTAAATTAATGATCAACATTATTTTTTGTCCAATCACATTGTAGTATTTTTCAAATTTCTGCTAAGTCTAACTTTGGTTAATGTGTACTAACTAAATAAAATTCACTTAATCTGTCGTCTAACCGCAGTCTAACAAATTTCAATAATGCATTATATTAGGGAGGAGTTAGAGGTATGGTTTACACTCTGATTTGTAAAATGTCAAGGTTAGCAAAACAATGCCAACATAAAAAAATTAGTCGAGGTCAAAATGTGAGGATACAATCAATTGATTTATTACAAAGATAATACATGTTGGGCACGCAGAGACAAATGATTACATAGTAACTTTTTTATATCCGTTTAACACTAAGAAAAATGTCTCCTTATATTTTCCAAAACATTTTTTTTTTCACTTGATAGGAATGAACTGCATTAACAATCATTGATATTAAGAATACAATGATTACATTTTTTGGCTGGAAAACTCATTGTAAATGGACCCCCTCCACCTGTAAACCTAAATTGATACACAGAAAAATTAAAAAAAAAGAACTGTTTTTCAAATGAGCAAATCAATAGGGATTTTAAATGTTAGTGAATAACTTGAACCTAATAACGACTTTGTATTAATTAATAATCTCTTATGTATTTTTCTCACATTTTCCATTTATTTTAAAAGGATATACACATTTCATTAACTCCATTGTTTTTACCTATTTGCATCACTGTTTTTTTCTCAGATATTTTATAGAAACATGATAGTCTTACTGTAGATAAAGGTATAAATTCTGTGACATTTTAATAAAAATATGCCTGATTATATGTTGAAAGGGCCATTTATTTAGCTTATCTAAATGTGACATGTTAGAAACTTGACAAGGTGTAGACATCTTATAGAGCGAAAGGGCGGAGCTATCAGTGATTTAGAGAAATGCCTTGTTTTTTGTTGAAAAAAGTAATGTTGATCATTAAATAGGTTAATGTTTAATTATACGCATTAAGTATAGGTTAGTGTTTAATAATATGCATTAACAAAAATAATTGGTCAAGCCTGCCGCAGGCAGGCGACCAATTATTTTTGTTAATGCATATTATTAAACATTAACCTATTTAATGATCAACATTATTTTTTTCAACTAACAACAAGGCATTTTTCTAAATCACCTATAGCTCCGCCCTTTCGCTCTACAACATGTCTACACCTTGTCAAGTTGCTAACATGTCACATTTAGATAAGCTAATTAAATGGCCCAGGCACATTTTTTACTGAAATGTCACAGAATTTATACCTTTATCTACAGTAAGACTATCATGTTAAAAAACAGCGAGGAAAACGATGCAATTAGGTAAAAACAATAGAGTTAATGAAATGTGTACATCCTTTTAAAATAAATGGAAAATGTGAGAAAAAATACTTTAGAGATTATTCATAGATACAAATTCGTTATTAGCTTCAAGTTATTCACTAACATTTAAAATCCCTATTGATTTGCTCATTTGAAAAACAGTTCATTTTTTCTGTGTGAAGGGGGTCCATTTTCAATGAGTTTTCCAGCCAAAAAATGTAATCATTGTATTCTTGATATCAATGATTGTTAATGAAGTTTATTACTATCAAGTGAAAGAAAATAATGTTTTGGTTACTTTTTCTATAAAATATAAAGTTTAAAACAGTCAGTCATTTTTCTTAGAGTTCAAAGGATATAAAAAAGTTAATATGCAATCATTTGTCTCTGCGTACCCAACATGTATTATCTATGTAATAAATCAGTTGATTGTATCCTCACATTTAGAAACACCTGACCTCGACTAATTTTTTTTTATGTTGGCATTGTTTTGCTAACCTTGACATTTTACAAATCAGAGTGTAAACCATACCTCTACCTCCTCCCTAATATAATGCATTATTGAAATTTGTTAGACTGCGGTTAGACGACAGATTAAGTGAATTTTATTTAGTTAGTACACATTAACCAAAGTTAGACCTAGCAGAAATTTGAAAAATACTACAATGTGATTGGACAAAAAATAATGTTGATCATTAACAAAAATAATTGGTCGCCTGCCTGCGGCAGGCTTGACCAATTATTTTTGTTAATACGTATTATTAAACACTAACCTATACATAAAAACGATGTGCTCTAGCTGGCCCTTGTAAATACATTTTTTTTTTTAAAAAAATACACAGTTAATTGCTGATGATTTTAACCAAAAATATTTTTAATGAGACATATCCAAGAGAAATAAAAAAACAAATGACTTATATTTTATTGTCTATATGCCCACTATGTTATAACACGAAGCAATTCTAAATAACATTCTCACATGTATAATATATAATGCTTGAAGTTTATTTGCATGGTTTTATTTTAGAAATATTTCGTTGACAGTTTTTTTTTTCTATTTACATATCATTTCTTGGAATAAATCGATAAGGACACTGATTTACAAGTTTGACCAGAGTTTTTAGGCATAAATTTCATTCTGTATTTAAATGCTTGAAAGTAGAAAGTCTGAATTATATCAGATTGGGACACAAAATATATTGCTCTAAAAATCTCGAACTTGTATGGAACAAATTTTCTCTGTTATATATTTTGTGTTTTATTTTTGTTTGTTTTTTTCTAAAAAAAGCCTAAATGTCTCTCCAGTTGCATGTCCGTCGCATTCAGTGCTGCAGCACTTTGATTGTTTTTGTGCCGCTAATTTTTTATAATAATTTAAAGTTTAAATACTCGTGTATGTTTCAAAACGAAGAAACATTTAATGATTGTTTTATAAACAAATAATGTACTATTTTCGTATTTACTTCTACATGATTTGTTTGATATGAATTCTTTAATATTTCAAGTATGAACTTCCAAGTAATTAAACCAAGATAATTGTGAATATCTATTACAAACCAAATAATTCCCAGAACTCAAACTGTCAGAGACTGGTGAATATTGCTAATATATACCTGTCCCTACAGATTAATCATTGCTTTGTCAATATTTTATATTCCCAACGTGACGGATTGAAATTTTAGATTTCCTTATAAGAAAATTGCTTGTAATGTCGCATGCTTTAAGTTGATTAATCGCTGAACTTATTTTGAAATATCAAGCATTATATTGAAAAAAGATTTACGAGAATCCGTAACATCATAATGTTTGTTTTATAGTACTTTAAATCAACGAGTGGGTTTAGGGATCTTAGTCGGGAAAATATCACAGTTGTCCATGTGTCGATACAGATTAATATTTCCTAGACAGGATCATAAAATTCTATTTCGCAAGTAACAACTAAAACAACGTTTATCTTTCAAGACTTAAATAATCACACAAATGTGTAAAAAAAATGAAGTAATTGCACTCTGACAGATTTAAAAAAAACTTTTCATTGCGAAATACTTTGACTGTTTCCAACAACGTGATATACATTCTGTTGATAAAACCATGCAACTTTGTAGTCAAATATTTCATCTTTATATGTATTTTGTATTCGTTTATTTTTATTTTCCTACCCAAAACAAAGTATTGGTAATTTTTTTTAAAATTCTTTTTAACAGCATTTATCAAGAAAGTTTATTCTGTTTAAAAAAAATTTGCCTCAGTAATAAATCCAAATAGAACTAAGATAATTGACTATGAATACACTTGATCAAATTTAATGTGATATCACTTCTGTGGAAAATTGCTTCTTTCAAGATAGATTACCATCTTTTGTTCGTTTTGATTTGAATAATTGTTGATTCATTCATATAATGTTGCCATTACGGCTGTTCTATTACATAAATCGATTGTGTAAATTTGCTAGTACATGTACTTGGATTAAATTTACAGCTTTACTAACAAATAAAATCTGACGTTTGTTTGTTGCAGTTACATTTTCTGGCGTTATACATACAATTGTCTCTAACTTATATTTAAGAGTTATTTCACACACAATACATCACTACAAATTTTACATTATTTTTGTTCTTTTTTTCTATCAATCGGCGGTATACTGGCATTAAATTAACAACATTAGTACGGATGTGCAGGCCGTCCTGGCTCTATGCAGCATTGCTGGTGGCAAAAATGTTAAGTTTCTGTTCAAAGGGTAATGGCTTCTGTTCAAAGGGTAATGGTTAGATGATAACAAAAACGCAGGAGATTACCTACACACAGTTACCATCCGGACACCTATATTTTTAAACACAGTAAGAAAAAAAAATCAATTAATATCGAATTCAAACTTGGTGCAAATATTCAAAGTGAACTCGACCTGTACTTGATGATGTCAAAGGTAACTTCAAGAAAAAATTATGGAGAAAAACTTATTTTTACAACTGGTTAATATGTTAAGTGAAAATTATTTTGAAATATGTAATTGACATGCGTTTAATGTAAGAAAAATAAAACAACCTATTCTTCTCTTTATAAAGCCTTGAAATTTTGCACAATAAATCACAAGAGATATTTGTATACTTCCATTAGATTTACATCTATTACATTATATATCTTTCTTGAACGTGTCCTTAATTGCTACTCCACAAACATTAAATCACGGGGAACATTATCCGCTAATGTTATTTTTTCCAAAATCATAGAACGTATGCATTCACAGTAGCATCAACATTTATGGCTATAGTTTTATATAAATACGTGAAATGATTTTACATACGGTTGAATTAATAAACTTCTTTCCTCGATTATTTGCTTTTGTTTTGGTACGTATCGTTATGACTTTGTTTTACATGTACGAGAGGTGCCAAACTTATTTTCGGACAAATGAAATCCACGCATTGTAAGACATATGTACGAGTCTATCTTGGCGGCTGTTGTGTATTATCGGTTTTGTTATAATCTATGTATACATTTACATGTACTTTAGCTCGATTGAGAAAATAGTACGTACTCAAATGAGCGACAAAATTGAGGGTAAAATTTTAGGGTTTTTTAAGACTAACCGCAGCTACAGAAGTATTCAAAAGAAACTTAATTCTATGTGTTTTAGCATTTCTTTGGGCTCCATCAGGAATATTCGCTGCCAAATAGGGTTACAACGCAGTG
The DNA here is from genome assembly GCF_026571515.1 of Ruditapes philippinarum. NCBI lineage: Eukaryota > Metazoa > Mollusca > Bivalvia > Venerida > Veneridae > Ruditapes > Ruditapes philippinarum. The sequence goes on from NW_026856040.1 coordinate 9,745, forward strand.
CCACTTCTCCGAATGTTACGGGGGACATTTACAAAACGGCCCACGGCGGCTACACCTGACGCCATACGAGAAATCATTTCGAGATTTGTTGTGTCAAAGGGAACTATCTATAACATTATAAATAAAATTCTGAAAGCAAAATTACGAAAGAAGTGCAAAGTTAATCAACTTAACAGGACAAAAATTAAGAACCGCAGGGCAAAACTTGAAAGCTATATCTGAAATTAAATGCAATCAGTGGAAAAACTTTGTCACTTCGGATGAGCCTATGTTTTACTTAGGCGGAAGTCATGGGCGAAGAAAGGTGTGTTATATTTGAGAAGGGGGTGGCCTTGGTGAGAAATTGAAGTTTGTAAGTCGCGATGCTTTTGCCAGCGATTTCATGGCATGGACTAAATCCGGAGATTCGGATCATCGATATAGGTACCAAAGTGCTAAAGCCATTTTTGGAGAAAGAGGGAGCAAAAGCAATGACATTCCACCAGGACAGAACATCTAGCTACACATCTTAAAGAACGCTTTCATTTCTGAAATCTCGTCGAATTAACTTTATTACCCCCGAGGAGTGGATGCCAAAGTCACCTGATGCTGCACCGATGGACTTTGGTATCTGGGGTGTTCTGAAACGTCGACTGCAGAAGCGGCAAATAAACACGCTTGTCGGTCTCAAAAGGGCACTGAAGGACGAGTGGCGCAAACTTGACAAAGAAACTACAAATAAGGCTTTAAAATCGTGTCCAAAGCGTTGTAGGATTATTTACAACTGTCATGGATCTCATATTGAACATTTACTACAATAAATGAGTGTTTCTTAAGAATTGTTCGAAGTTCATTTATTGTTCAAAAATAAGTTGGGCACCTCTGGTATTGTGTAGCAGAAGAATATGTTGAGATTATTTTCAATGAAATTGTGAAGTCAATATTTGGAAATATCAGAGCAACCAAAGAGTAAGGCAGGATAAACCGAAAGTAAACAGACGAATTGTGATAAATTAATGCAAAAGCTTACATTATGATTCTCGGTTACACAAATATTCTTCAGGAACTCGGATCATTGTTATAGTTTTAAAAAAACAATATTAAACTACATAGTTCTTGACTTATGAATGATTCGTTTGAATGAATAGTATTTCTTTAATAAATAGGTTTCATAAAACTAGTATAACCTACGTACTTTGTGTCTTCACTTTTCTCTGTAGATCTTCTTTCTGCAATTTTGACGAAAGCCAACTTAAAAGATTTCCCTTAATTGAAAAAAATATTTTTTCTTAATAAAAACAACTGACATTCGGATTTGTGTTTGTTACATGTATTTTTAATTGGATTGCTTAAAATTGTTTCAATGTTAAAAGTATAAAGTAAAATGGTGTATTGATGATGAAATTAGCAAACGCTGATTTATTTTCTGCATTACATTGTATATCATTAAACTTTCATCTTGATTAGGGAAAATTTTTAAAACCTTTGGCTAAAAAAGTATCTTTTTTAAAGAGATAAAAATTCTTAAGAAAAAATTTTTACTCATTCCCAGTAGTGGGGCCCGCTTTCAAAAGAAAAAATATAAGGAAAAATTATTGTTTTTTCACCCCGAATTGTGAACTATCTTATGTGAAAAATTTAATATTCCAATGGTATTTTGAAGGGAAGTGGTTTAAATTTTTTATTCTATCAACTTAGACTACTTAAAAAAAGGGGTTTTCATATAAAAGAAATTTGTTTTTCAGGGCTTCGGCAAGGCAAAAAAATACAATTTTAACTTTTTTTACAAAACTGTATAATAAAAGGGTAGGAAATTCAAAATTCCATCTAATGAATGGGTGGGGAAAACTATTTTTCCCTCAGTTTAAAAAAATAAATTTATTTGTTTTTGTGGTATGTTTGACACTTCAACTTTAAGATCTGTAAAGTTAATATTTAAAATTTCGATGACGCATTTGACAGTATTTGATGTAAAATCAAATGAATCAGTACTGTTTTAATATCCCAAGAGTAAAACATAAATGATGGTTAAAAGAGTTTAAACTTACTCATATCAAGAATCCTCGTGATTGCTTAGAGACTAAATTAGTAACATGTCTTAGAATGCTTATAAAGTTCAGTCCCAGAAATGTTATTCAAAAAGAACTTTGCAAAGGAGGTGAGTTGCGATCGATTTTATTTCATTCCTATTCACAAACAAGTAAGGTTTATTAAAATATTATCTAAAGATGATGCCATACAAAGTTCCTATCATGTATCATTTGTAAGAAACGGGCACTGCAAGTAGGAAGACTTTCTTTTCATTAGGGAATGAATTCAAATAATGATATCGTGGGTGAAATTTTATTTCTGACGGTGTTTATTTTATTTGAACAAACAGACTAGAAACCGATTTACGAAACCCTTAAAAGGGGACTTATATACTGAAAATCTGCTACATAGAAAGTTAAGCTATGTAGACAGTGTCATAGGTTATCTGGCTTTCCTTTGGAGATATCGAGGACAATGCTGATAATTAGAATTGATGTATGAAAATGCAAATTTCTTCTGTAAATCGAACGAAACGTGCTTGTTTTGTCATAGCTTGGAGCGATTTGTCTATAAATGGTTCTCGTTAAAAACCTGTGAATCTTTCTTAAGGTCCCGACTTCAAAAGCTTCGTCAGAACAGGCCCACGTGTGTAATTGTTATAACTTTGCTTGCATATATTTTGGGGACATGGCTTCGGGAAGGGCGTTCTTCCTTCTTATTTGTTATATTCATAGTTTGTTGAAACCCTATGGTATGTAGGACGCTTCTGGTGAGTAGATACATCCGCCTTACAAGTATTGAAATGATTTCACTTTTAAGACATTATAAGGTCCTTAGCCATGCGTTCAGAAGCATGGTCAGGAGAAACCTATGTTGACATTCTTTTTGTTATCAAGACATAACCTAACCAATATATTAAGTAAAATGACAGCGACGGTCGTTTTTAGGAAATGGCTGGCAAGAAAAGAAATTAAGTATTTAGTGTAAAATAGTAAAATTGCTAGGAAATAAACAACATCCCCAAAGTTGATACTCAGACAATGCCAGTCACCATAAAACGGATTGATAAAACCAAGACAGGCTGAAGCAAACTCGACGGTCATATTGTACAGATTATCAGATCATGTACTAGAATAATAGTGCCTATGTCAAAAAGCAGGTGCAAAAACGTGCCTGGAATAAAATTTGGCACGATTTATGAATGGTCACGGATAGCCAAAGATTGTAAATGGATGATCTTCGACAGGATCAAGGCAAGATTGATTGATTGATTGATTGATTGATTGATTAGTTTTTGATTTCTATTCCATTGTATTATTCATTAAACATACTTTCTAGCATTATATTAATAAAATGCTATTATTACTAAGAATATTGCATAAATATATGAAAATAGTATGCATGTTCTAAGAATAGTCATTTGAACTTGAAATTTTGCAAGAAATGAAAAGGGACAAAACACTCAGGGCTCAAAGCTGTCGTTTAACTATTTTGCCGACGATTAAACTTCCCCTTTCAGAAGGAATAAAAAAGGTAATAAAAAAAA
>NW_026856041.1:0-23052 GCF_026571515.1 Ruditapes philippinarum
CAAAAAATGTATCATAAATGGAGAAAATAAAAAAACTAATTAATGCAGAGTTATGGTTCTTTGACACTGCACTTTCCCTTTCTAGTCTTTACAACTGTGTGAAGTTTCAATGAGATATCTCTAATAGTTTAGTTTAAGAATAAATAATTTAATTTAATTTAACTTGATGCGAAACAAGTTCTTGCAACTTATAATAATCACTATTGTCAGTCCACTTTCTGGAACCAACCAGTACTGGTGTCATATGAGGAATCATAATAGTGACTCGATTAGGGCTCGAATCCATGATTCCTGGGTTGAGAGGCAGAGACCTAAACCACAAGGCCACCGCTCCCCTTTTACACTCCAGACAAGCTTTATAAAAAACTTGAGAGAGATAATTCATAAGTAAAGCAAAAATGTAAAAAAAACAACTGTTATTTTTCCATCAACAGTGTGATGGATGAACAATAATGATCAGCAACTTTATGCTCCCTCTTTGTGGAGCAAAACAATAGCTTTGAGGAAAGAAATAGAAAAAAAGTTTAAAATTTCTACACCAGAATAGAACAAAGATGTACTTACTGACAACAGAACAGACTTATACTTAAATTTAAAGAAAAGGAACAGATTTAAACATATAAATGAAAAATGTGTTTTTTTACATTGAACTGAAAAAGAGAAAATTATATTTTTACATTTAACTAAAACAAAAAAATTGTTTTAACATTGACCTAAAAAAGAAGAAGAAATTTTTTACATCAAATTAAAACAAGAGGGCCATGATGGCCCTAGATAGCTCACCTGACCCATCAAACTCATCCAAACAATTACCTAGACAAGCATTCTGACCAAGTCTCATGACAGGTGAGTCAAAAATGTGACCACTACAGTGTTAACAAGGATTATCCATATTTGAGCAGTGTGACCTAGTTTTTTACCCAGGTGACCCATATTCAAACTTGACCTAGAAATCATCAAAACAAACTTTCAGACCAATTTCCAGGATACTTGGATCAAAACAGTAGCAACTAGAGTGTTAACAAGATTTTTCTATTTTTAGCTCCTGTGACCTAGTTTCACATGCGATTTCGAACTCATCCGAGCAATTACCTAGACAAGCATCCTGACCAAGTTTGATGCTAATTGAGTAGAAAATGTAACCACTAGAATGTTAACAATGTTTTTCCATATTTGGGCGGTGTGACCTATTTTTTCATCCAAGATGACCCATGTTCGAAATTGACTTAGAAATCATCAAAACAAACTTTCGGACCAATTTACAGGATATTTGGATCAAAACAGTAGCCACTAGAGTGTTCACAAGATTTTTCTATTTTTAGCTCCTGTGACCTAGTTTTTCATCCGAGATGACCAATGTTTGAACTCATCCAAGCTATCACCTAGAAAAAATATCCTGACCAAGTTTAATGATGATTGAGGCAAAATTGTAACCTCTAGAGTGTTAACAAGGTTTTTCTTTTTTTAGCTCAGGTGACCTAGTTTTTCATCCAGGATTACCTATGTTCGAACTCATCCAAGCTATCACCTAGATAAGCATCCTGACCAAGTTTGATGATGATTGAGGCAAAAATGTGACCGCTAGAGTGTTAACAAGGTTTTTCTACTTTTAGCTCCAGTGACCTACTTTTTCATCCGAGATGACCCATGTTCGAACTCATCTGAGCTATCACTTAGACAAGCTTCCTGACAAAGTTTGATGATGATTGAGGCAAAAATGCGACCGCTAGAGTGTTAACAGATGGATGGACGACAGACGGACGACGGACAATCATCGATCCTAAAAGCTCACCCTGAGCATGCTCAGGTGAGCTAAAAAAAGATGAGATTTTCTAACGCAGAAATAAAAAGAGAAAACATGTTATTTAAAATTTGAACTAGAAAGGGAAAAGATATTTTTTTAGGTTTAAAATTGCCTTAAAGTAAATGGCGCATACACAAAGTCATTGCTAAGCAGATAAAACCCTACTTCAAATAGCAGATTCAGTCTGATAATTTGTTCCGGAAACATTTTATAAACAATATTCATGTGTGTAAATTAACAGAGACATTCTTTTTTTACAACTCTTCCAAGAATCGACCACAAGATGATTTAACCAAAATAATTTTACTGTTGATGAATTTTATGAAAATATTTCATAAGATATAGTTTTATGCCCTTGAAAATTGAACCAATAAGGGGAAAAGGTGAACTTTTACTGAAAAGGAGACGGGATCACTTTATACAAAATATAAATAGACCAAAGGAGTTATTTTATTTAGATATGCTCACATAATAGAGAAAGATTTTCTTACAATGGTGTTTTTTCCCCAATTAATTAGGGAGAAGCCTTAGCCTCTTGTTTTTGGGAAAAAGTGTCTTGATTTTGGAAAAAGTCTCTAATTTTTGGGAAAAAGTATCACTAATGCTAAATTGGCAAAAAAATGGGGGGGGGGGGGGGGTAAATTCAGACTTTGGGAAGATGACATGAATTTAAAGAAATTTTCAATCGGGAAGAGGCCTTTTATAGGCCTCTGTTACATAAGGAGAAAAATCAATGAATTATTTATAATATCATAAAGATCACAATATATTATATAAACATAACACAACACAACATTAACAAATGAACATAACATAAAATGACATATCTTAACATTATATAATAGAACATATAATAACATAACAACGTAAACATAACATAAAATAACATATTATAACATTATATAATACAACATATAATAAAACATAACAATGTAAACATAACATAAAATAACATATCATAACATTACATAATAGAACATATAATAACATAACAACGTAAACATAACATAAAATTACACATAATAACATATAATAAAATATCATAACATAACAACATAACGTAACATAACAGCATTAACATAACATAACATAAAAAACATATCATTACATAACAGCATAACATAACATAAAATAACAAATCATATCATATCATAACAAAACAACATAACATAACATACATTGACATAAAAGAATGGAGAGATCTCTAGCAACTTATTCTTTACAAAAAAAGAGGAGGCAAAAATACCAACTTGTTACATAAAGATAACATTATGCAGAACTTGCTATAAATGTCACAAGTGTGAATGTCACAAGTATGAATTTTACAAGTGTAAATGTCACAAGTGTGAATGTCACAAGTGTGAATGATGTGAATGTCACAAGTGTGAATGTATACTCACGTTAAACTCCAGCAGGACATAATAGGTGTCATCGGTGATGGGGGGTCTGTGCTCATAGCTTCCAAAATCCAATGTAAAACACACAGTTGTCGAAACAATGCATCCCTGAATGTTACAATGATATTATGTATAGTAAAAGTGTCCTATTATAAATGTGATACATTATTAGTTATAAAGATTTTTGACAGATTATATGGCCCTATATAAAGTGTTGTTTGGAAATATAACCTAATCCTCTAAATTGCATGGTAAATCATCAATTAAATAATATATTAAATATGTAATATTATTTTTAGGGTTTTTTGTTTTGGTTGAGTTTTATGTTGCACCAACATAGTAAAGGTCATATATATGGCGACTTTCCAGCTTTACTGGTGGAGGAAGACTTTGTTTTAATAATTGAATGTCTTTTTTTTTTTTTTTTTTTAATAAAAGAAATAAATTATTAGTTATGGCTTTATCAAATCATCATCAACAAGATATGTTTGTAAAACATGTATGCCCCCTATCAGCAGCCAATTAGTCATGTGATAAGGTTATTATGCGTGACTTCTGACCCAGTGATCAAACAATTAATAAGGGTTATAAAGTATCTACTGGTAATGACCTTGACCTTTGACCTCTTGACCCAAAACTCAATAGGGGTCATCTGCTGGTCACGACCAATCATCATACAAAGTTTGAAGTTCCTAGGCCTAGGCGTTTTTAGTAAATTGATCAGAAACCGTTTTTACCACCCTTGACCCCAAAATCAATAGGGGTCATCTGCTGGTCATGACCAATCACCATGCCTAGGTTGAAGTTCCTAGGCCTAAGGGTTCTCTTATTATTGATAAAACCGTTTTAACATACAAGGTCAATGTGACCTTGACCTTTGACCCCAAAATCAATAGGGGTCATCTGCTGGTCATGACCAATCACCATGCCATGTTTGAAGTTCCTAGGCCGAAGCGTTCTTTAGTTATTGATCAGAAACCGTTTTTACTTACAAGGTCATTGTGACCTTGACCTTTTACCCCTTATCCCAAAATCAATAGGAGTAATCTGCTGGTCATGACAAATCACCATACCAAGTTTGAAGTTCCTAGGCCTAAGTGTTCTTGAGTTATTGATCAGAAACCGTTTTTACTTAAAAGGTCAATGTGACATTGACCTTTGACCCCTTCACCTAAAACTCAATAGGGGTCATCTGCTGGTCATGACCAATCATCACACAAAGGTTGAAGTTCCTAGGCCTATACGTTTTTAGTTAATTGATCGGAAACCGTTTTTACCTACAAGGTCAATGTGACCTTGACCTTTGACCCCTTGACCCCAAAATCAATAGGTCATCTGCTGGTCATGACCAATCACCATACCAAGTTTGAAGTTCCTAGGCATAAGGGTTCTTAAGTTATTGATCGGAAAGCATTTTTACCTACAAGGTCAAATGTGACCTTGCCCTTTAACCCCTTAACCCCAAATCAATAGGGGTCATCTGCTGGTCATGACCAATCACCATACCAAGTTTGAAGTTCCTAGGCCTAAGGGTTCTTTAGTTATTGATCAGAAACCGTTTTTTACCTAAGAGGTCAATGTGACCTTGACCTTTGACCCCTTGACCCCAAAATCAATAGGGGTCATCTACTGATCATGACCAATCACCATCTCAAGTTTGAAGTCCCTAGGCCTAAGGGTTCTTTCATTATTGATCAGAAACCGTTTTTACCTACAAGGTCAATGTGACCTTGACTTTTGACCCCTTAACCCCAAAATCAATAGGGGTCATCTGATTGGTCATAACCAATCACCATACCAAGTTTGAAGTTCCTAGGCCTTAAGGTTCTTTAGTTATTGATTGGAAACCGTTTTTACCTACAAGGTCAATGTGACCTTGACCTTTGACCCCTTGACCCCAAAATCAATAGGGGTCATCTACTGATCATGACCAATCACCATACCAAGTTTGAAGTTCCTAGGCCTTAAGGTTCTTTAGTTATTGATCGGAAACCGTTTTTGCTTTCAAGGTCAATGTGACCTTGACCTTTGACCCCTTGACCCCAAAATCAATAGGGTCATCTACTGATCAATGACCAATCACCATACTAAGTTTGAAGTTCCTAGGCCTTAAGGTTCTTTAGTTATTGATCGGAAACCGTTTTAGCTTACAAGGTCAATGTGACCTTGACCTTTGACCCCTTGACCCCAAAATCAATAGGGGTCATCTACTGATCATGACCAATCACCATACCAAGTTTGAAGTTCCTAGGCCTTAAGGTTCTTTAGTTATTGATCGGAAACCGTTTTTGCTTTCAAGGTCAATGTGACCTTGACCTTTGACCCCTTGACCCCAAAATCAATAGGGGTCATCTACTGGTCATGACCAATCACCATACCAAGTTTGAAGTTCCTAGGCCTTAAGGTTCTTTAGTTATTGATCGGAAACCGTTTTTGCTTTCAAGGTCAATGTGACCTTGACCTTTGACCCCTTGACCCCAAAATAAATAGGGGTCATCTACTGGTCATGACCAATCACCATACCAAGTTTGAAGTTCCTAAGCCTAAAGGTTCTTTAGTTATCACTCGGAAACCATTTGGTCTACAGACCGACGGACCGACAAGTGCAAAGCAATATACCCCCTTTTCTTCGAAATGGGGGCATAATTAGAACTCCTGTATGGCGTCTGTAACGGTATGGCAAGTGTAACGGTAAACAATACAAAACCCTACAATTACGTTACATTTAACACACATACCTAGTGATATCCAAATCTGGCTCGCTGTCGGCTACAGATTCACGCATTGATATATTTGCGGACAGATTCGTATGCTGCGGCGTATAAGGGCGGGGAGTCTCTTGCTTCTTTTTACGTCTGCTGACAGGGCGGGAGTATGATGTCATCTCTGACGTCACCATGGCAGAGCGAGCACGCTGATATTCCTCCTCATGTTCAGCAAGTGCCATTCTATACAAAAATATTTAAAATGTCTACAGAAACTTAATATTAGAGGTACACACAACAACATCGGAACAAGTTTTATTCAACACATACTTCATTAATTTTGTACCCTCGAGTATGCATTCTGTTACCTTTTTCAAGGCAAAATAAAGAAATGAATAGAAACAAGAATGATTAAAATTAAGTACCATATTATTCAACCTTTCTCTTGAATCCTGAAACAATTTTTTCTTCGTGTATTTGGGAGGTATTTTGGATGTCACTGATTAAAGAAAACAGAACTCGTGCACCAGTATCTCACCAAGGGTTTCCGTGTAGGGGCGCTTTTACTTTTTGCCAAAAGGCTAAATTTTACTTTTTCAACAAACCTTTTCAGGCCCAAGGGCCCCCCCCTGGCGGGCCCTCGGGGTTTTATATTATTTAAAAAATATTTTAAAACCCCCCGGGAATTTTTCCTTTAAAAATTTTTTGCAGCACAAATTTTTTCCCCGGGGGCCCCCCCCAAAAAGTTTTGCTTTTAGTGCATTTAAAAAGGCAAAAAAGAAAAGGGTTTTTATTTGAAGCTTAAAAATTTTTTTCAAAAAATTTTTTCCCTCTTTTTATTTTATTTTTAAATTTTTAAAAAAATTTCTTTTTATTTATTTAAAAACAAGGAAACCTTTTTAAAAATTTCATTTCTCATTTTTTTTTTGAAAACTTTTTAAAAAAAGTTTTTCTAAAAAGGGGGAAAAAAAATTTTTTTGGGGAAATGGGGAAAAAAAAGAAAAAATTTTTTTTTACAAAAAATTTGGGCCCCAAAAACTTATTTTAAACCACCCTTTTAAAAAAAAAAAAAAAAAAAAGAGGGTTCCCAAAAAAAAATTCATTTAAAAAACCTATTTTTTCTGCGTTAAGGGTTAAAAGCAAGGTTAAAAAATTATTTGTAAATTTATTAAATTTCCAAAAAACATTTATTAAAACCAACCAAATTTTTAACATTTTTTTAATTTAATTTAAATTTAAAAAATTGAATCTTTTTACTTTTTTAAGGGGTCTTTTTTAAAAAAATTTTTTTTTAAAAAAAATTTAAAATTTTTTAAAAAAAAATTTTTTCTTTTTTCCCGGAGGGGTTTTTTTTAAAACCCAAAAATAAGATTTTTAATATGGGAAAAAAAACGGGGAAAAAAATTTTAATTTCATTAAATTATATTTTAAAAAAAGGGGAAATAAAAAAAAAAATTTTAAATTAAATTAAAAAAACTGGCCTAAAAAAACTTTCTGAATTTTTTATTAAAGGCAAGTTTCAACTGAAAAACCAAATTTCCCGGTTTTATTTTCCCCCCAAATTTTTGCCCGAAAATTTTAAAAAACCTTAGAAACCCCTTGCATTCAGAAATTTTAATTTTTTTTATTTTCAGGGTTTTTTTTCCCCCCAAAATTTCGTTTTAAAAATTTTTAAGGTTTTAAAAATAGGGGGATTATTTTCAACATATAGTTTTTTTTTTTTAAAAAACAAAAAAAGGGAAAAAATTTCCAAAAATTAGTGGGGTTTTTTTTGTATTTTCCCGGGAAATTTCCAAAAAAAAAACTTGAGGAATTTTTTCCTAAAAAGGGGGTTTTGTTTATAAAAAAAATTTAAATTTTTGTTCAAATTTTTGGGTTTGGGAAAAACTTTTTATAAAGCAAGGGGTTATTGGGGGAAAAACCCCTTTTTCCCAAATTTTGTTTCCCCCGGAACCCAAAAAAAATTTCTAAAAACAAAAAGGGAATTTTTAAAAATTTTTTTTGCTTTTAAGGGAAAAAACGGGGGTTTTCCCCCTTTACAGGGGGTTTTAACCCCCCCGCGGGTTTTAGCAAAACCTAAAAATTTTCTAGTTTCCGGGGCCCTGTTTTTTCAAAAAATTGGGGCCCTTTCAAGCCATTTCAAAGTTTATTAAATTTCGGGGCCCCTTCCTAAATGATTACAGGTTTAAAAAACTATCTTGGGGGGCCCCATAAATTTTTTTTAAAAACCCCAAAAAGATAAAAAAAAACTTACTGAAAAAATTTTCCCTTAAAAAAAAATCAGGATTTTTAATAGTTTAAAAAAATATTTCCAAAAATTTTTTTTTTTGGGGAAGGGCCCCAAAAAGGGGTTTCCCCCTTACTTAAAAATAACCCTTAAAAAAGTTAAACTTTTTTTTTAACAAGGAACCAAAAAAAAAAAAAGCGGGGAAAAAACCCCCTTTTGTTTTAGAAGGAAAATTTTTAAAAATTTATTCCAAAAGTTTTGGAAAAAAAAAAAAAAGGGAAATTAAAAAAATTTGGTTTTGGAAATTAAAAGGGGGAATTGTTAATTTTAAAAAAAAAAAAAAAAAAAATTTCATGGGAAAAAAATAAAATGGTTTTGGGTTGATGAGATTTTAATTTTCTGAAAGAAAAAAAAAAATTTTTTGGGAAAAAAAAAAAAATTGGCGGGGTTTCCATTGGGTTTCTTTTTAATTATTTTTCCCCTTTTTAAAAAGGTTTTTTTTTCCGGGTTCCTTTTGGTTTTAAATTTTTTAAAAAATTGGGAAAAAAGTTAAAAAAAAATTTTTTTGTCCTTTGCTTTTTTTTGAAAAAGGCAAGGGTTTTGTTAAAAAAAAATATTTTAGGCCACCCCCCTTTTTAAATTTTTTAAATTTTTGGTCTTTCATTTACCCCTCGTGGGGGAGTTGGAAAAAGGGAAAATTTTTTTTTTTTTTTTTAAAAATTTTAAATTAAAAAAAGGGTGAAAATTTTTTAGGGGCCCCCTTTTTTTTTTTTTATTTTTTGGTTTTTTTCCAAAAAAAACCCGGGGCCCCCAAAAATTTTTTTGTAAATTTGGGGAAAAAAAAAAAAAAAAAAAACCCGGAAAAAATTTTCCCCTTTTTTTCCCCCCCATGCAAAAAAAAAAAAATTAATTTCCGGAAAAAGCCCCAGCGCAATTTAAAAAAATTTATTAAAAAAAAAATTCGGGGAATTTTGTTTTTAGTTTTTGGGGAATTTTTATTTTTTTAAAACCCCAACCCAAAAAAAAATTCGGAATTTTCCCTTGAATTAAAATTTCCCCCCAAATTTTCCCTGGTAAAAAAAAAAAAAAACAAAAGGCGGCCGCCCCTTTAAAACGGGCCCCCTGTTTTTTTTCCAAAATTTATTTTGTTGGAATTAAAAAAATTTGGGCCAAAACCCAAAAACGGGCTTTTTTTAAAAAATGCCCCTTTTATGAGGGGGCAAACGGCCCCGGGGGTAATTTTAAAGGTTTTTAATTTTTTTCCCAAAAATAATTTTCTAGTATTTAAATTTTTTTAAATTGTTTTTTTTCTTTTCGGGGCGGGGAAAAGCCTTTTAAACCGGGGGGGCCCGGGTTTGGGGGGCAACCCCAAAATCCGAATTTTAGTATTAAAAAACCCGGGGAGAAAAACTGCTTTTTTTTAAAAAAAAGCCAAAAAAAGTTCCAGGGGGGGGCCCCCTTTTGGGCCCCCTTTTTCGGTTTTTAAAAGGGGGCTAGCCCAAACCCCTACTTGGGTTGGAAATGAGGCTGTTAGGAAAAAGTTTTTTTATCTTTAAATGGGGAAAAAAAAAAAAAAAAAGAATTTTTTAAAAATTTTTCTTTTTTTTTCTTTTTGTAATTTGGAAAAATTTGGGAAATAATTTTTTTGGGCCCAAAAATAGTGTTTTTTATGTGGGACCCTTTTTTTCAAGATTTTTTTTTTTTTTTTTTTTTTAATAATAACCCCTGGACCCTTTTTTTAAAGGTTTTTTTTTTTTTTTTTTTTTTTTTGAACAACCTTTTGGGCATTTTTGGAAAAAAAAAAAATTTGGGAAAACCCAAAAAAAAAAAAAAAAAATTTGGGGGCCCGAGTTAGCAAAAAAAAAAAAAAAACTTTTTTTTTTTTTTTTTTTCCCAAAGGAAAAACCCCAAAAAAAAAAGTTTTTAAAAAAAAATTAAAATTTTGGGGTTTTTAAATCCCAAAAAGGGTTTTAAAACCCCTTTTTAAAATGGGCCCAAAATTTTGAAAAAGTTCCTTGGGTTTTGGTTTTTTAAAAATTTAATAAAAAACCCCCAAAAATTTTCCCCTTTTAAATTTTCAGGGGGAAAATTTTAAAGAAAAAACGTCATTAAGTACCCCAAAAAGGATTTTTTTTGCAAATTATAAAGGGGCCAAAGGGCAAGATTGATTATTTTATAAAAATATTTTTCCCCTTTCACCAAAAAAAAAAAAAAAAAAGTCGATCCCTTTTTAAATTTAGGGTTCCCCCGGGGGGGTTTTAGTTTTTAAAATTTTTTTCAAAAATTTTTCCAAAGGGAAAAAAAGGGCTGTTTTTTTGTAAACAATTTTTTTTTAAATAGGTTAAAATTTACGTTGAAAAGGGCTTATTTTTTTTTATAAAAACCTCGTTTAAAAATAAGTTGGGGTTTTGATTATTGGGAAAAAAAAAATGATTTATAAAAAATCAATATTTGGGATTGGGTTTTTAGAAAAAATGTGTTACAAATATATATAAAAAAAAGGGGGGCTTGATTTTTACCAACCCCGAGGGGGTTTAAAAACCCCCTGGGGACCGGGGGAAAAAAATTTTTTCAAAAAAAGGAAATTATTAAAATACAAAACCAAAACCAAAATTGTATTTTTAGAAATTTTTTGAAAAACCCCTTATATAAAGGTTTAGGATGGGTTTTTTTAAAAATTTCCCTTTTTAAACCTTTCCCAATTTAAAAAGGCCCGAATTTATTTTAAAAAACCCGTTAAAAAAAAAACATTTTTAAATTGTTTACAAAAAAAAAAAAAAATTGGGATTTTTGAAAAAGTTTTCTAGGGGGAATTAAATCTTTTTTCCCCCTTTGTTGGGGGCCCTACCCCAAAAAGTTACCATTTTGGTTTTCCCAAAAAAAAAATAAAAATTTTTAAATTTTATTTTAAGGGGGCCCCCTGGGCTTTTAAGAAAATTTTAATTTTTCTTTGGGGCATATTTATTTTTTAAGGGGTTTTTAGTAAAAGTAAAAAAGGGGCGGTGTTGTTCTTTTATTTTTTTACCCTTTTTACAATAACAAAAAATTTAAAAAAAAAAAATTTTCAGGGGAAAATTTATGTAAAAAAAAAAAGATAAAATTAAATTTTAAAAAAAAAAAAAAATTTTTCCCAAAAAACCAAAAAAAAAATGTAATTTATTTCCGCGCTTCCCCGTTTTTTTGGGGGTTTGGGGCCCGGGGCTCAGGGCCCGTTTATCATTTTTTTCAAATTTTTCCCCAAAAACTTTTTCACTTGTCCATCTGCTTTTTTGTGTTTAAGAATGTAGGGGGCGCCACCCGGGACCATTTTAGGGTAAGGGAAAAACACCCCCTGGGATTTAAAAAGGTTTTTTGTTTTTTATTTTTTTTGATACCAAAAAGGGGGGGAAATTTTTTTTAAATTGGGCTCCCCAAAAAAAAAAAAGATTTTTTTTTTCTTAAAGGGGGAGTTCCTCCCTTTTAAAAAAAAAATTTATCATAAAAAAGGTGGGGTTTTTCTCCCCTTTTAAAAAAAATTTTTTTTCTTTTTAAAAATTTTAGGGAAAAAAAAAAATTTTTATATTTTGTTTTTAAGGGGGGGTTGTTTTTTCTTTTAAAAAAAGTTATTCCCAAAAGGGGGTTTTTTTTCTTTCCCTTTTTTTAAATTTTTATTTTTTGGTGGGGTTGGTTTTTCCCTTTCAAATTTTATATTTTCCCTTTTTTTTAAGGGTTGGGATTTTCAGGGGTTTTTTTTGTGGGGTTAGAATTTTTTTTTAGACTTTAAAAATTAATTTAAGGGAATTTGAAAAAGGGGAAAAAATTTAAAAAAATTTTATAATATAAAAGGGGGCCCCCCCATTTAAAGCCTTTTGAAATCCCTTTTTTTTTTTCCTTTTTTTTCTTTATTTTAAAAGTTTTAAAAACCCCAAGGGTTTTTAAAAAAAGTTTTTTATAACCCAAATTTTCCCCCGGGATGGGGTTTGATGTTTTTAAAAAAAGAAAAAAAAAATAAACCCTTTTTTTCCCCGCAGTTAATTTTTGTTTTTTAATTATATTGGCAAATGAGTAATAAATGTTTTGGAAACTGTAACAAATTACCAAAGTTTTTGAGAAATACAAATGATTGCATAACTGAGGCATAATGGGCCTTTAAGTATTCGAAAAAAATTCAACCACCAGTCTCATAAAAAATAATCATCGTGAAAGTTGAGATTTAAATTTGTGAATCATTTTTAACAGGAGACAATTAATGCATGCAATAAGATTTGCCACATCATGAGAAAAATTGACCAAATACTCAAAGAGTACTGGAAGTAATAATACAAGTAGAGTTAGTAAACCAGGAAAATAATAATATCTGTTGTGTTTTAGTTACATATATGGTGGTTAAAAGCTTATACTGGTATTTTCTAACAGTTAAACTTAGCACCAGTAATTGATATTTAATTTATACAATTCATAGTATTACACGAGATCATGCAGCATTGGGAATTGGCAATATAAGCTTTAAAATCTCTCCGTTCACAAAAATATATAACCTAACGATTTATAAAATGACTCAAAACAAGGCACCTTACATTGTAATTTGAATCCTTTTACATGCCAAAGAAAACTTTTGTCTAAAAATCTATTTTAATTAGTGCCAGTATGAAAATTATTTAATTTTCATATACCATACTATTTCCCATGTGAATTTTCAAAGGGCCAAGAGATTCATCCTTTCTCATTTCACTAACTTAAGGATTAATGACCTTGACCTTTAATGACAATTAACCTCCTTCAAAAGTAATTGATATGTAATGACCATATGACAATTTTTAAGGCAAACCTATTTATTCATAAAATATAAAAGGATTGACCTTGAAACTTAATTTTATTCAATACTTTCTAACTTTTCATCTCACTTTTGGATAAATGACCGAAGACCTGTCTGTTGCAAAAATGACCTTTGACCTGTAGCAATTTTAATACAATGACCTAAATTAAACACTAAGTGACCTTGACATTTATTTAATCTACAATATGACCTTCACAATAGCTTATTATGCAAAGCCTAACATGTCACTGGTATAGGAAATTTTGCTGAAAATGTGAAAACAACCTTGTTTTCATATTTCGTTGGGTTTTATTAAGTCACAGCAACACTGCAAATTTAAGTCATGTGACATTTTATCAAGATTTACTAGTTGAGGAAAACCAACTAGATCCCTTTTTTGGGAATTACTAGGCACAAAGTGGGAAGCAGAGTAGAACCATGGATGTTCAGTTTAGCTAGATGGACACCAGTTCCTCGAAGGGAAGCATCTGAATATCCTAACAATATTTGAACCTACATTGATGAAGGGCTGGCAATGTTTACAACTTGACGACATTATATTAAATGAGTGTGCAATGAAGAAAATGTTTTCAATAAAATTCTACATATTTAAAAAATGCTCAAACTAAAAAGGGCATACCCCTATGCCACTGCCAAAAAAAAAACAAAACAAAGGGGAAATTTTCCCGATGGGGGCTATGAGGAATGTTTCAGATTTTTAAATTTTTTTTTTTTTTGTTAAAAAAATTTAAACCAAAAAAAAAAAATATGCCCCATTGCCGTATTTTCCTTTCTTTGTGTTAAACCTTCCCTATTTTAAAGGTTAAAGAGGTTGACTATTCATTTTTTAATTTTTTCCGAAATTTAAAATTTAAAGGGCTCCTTTCGGACTGTTAATCATGCCCAAATTTTTTAAAAAAACCCAAAATGTCAATAAAAATTTACATACCACAAGTTTTGACGACTGTTCATTATCAGATAACAATAACATTTTACAACTGACGGTTCCTTATCAAAATATTCTAGGACTGTTCATCATAAATTATTTTATGTCATTTTAATATTATTGAATGATAATAACAACTGCAGTGATGCAAACATTTTTATTGAACATAAAAATTATACACGTTTAGATGTACCATAATTGAGAATCAATAAGATACTGTCTTGTGATGAG
Organism: Ruditapes philippinarum; assembly: GCF_026571515.1. NCBI lineage: Eukaryota > Metazoa > Mollusca > Bivalvia > Venerida > Veneridae > Ruditapes > Ruditapes philippinarum. The sequence continues at coordinate 14,106 of NW_026856041.1, forward strand.
TATTAACATTCATGCTCTACGGACAGAAGGTTGTCTTCTTCAGAAGCAAATCTCGAATAAAATCACGTTTCAGAAAATTAATCCCATTTCATTACTGACGGCGTCGGATAATATTAAAGCTAAATATTTCTTGAAAAAATACATCTCTGCAAAGCTTATTCAAAACTGAATCAACCTAAGTGAAAATTGATCAGGAAGTTATATCTTCTTTTTTTTACCGCCAACACTCAACACTCAACCAACTTATGGTAGTTAATCGATAGATTCTACGTGTATTTTTTAAACCTCACTAGCTTGAAATAATATACTGCGGAAAATCTGTTGTTAACAGGGTGTGCGGTTATTACGTAGGGTTTTCCCTGTCGACCATTTCCCGCAAATAGATGAGAACATCGAAGCCGTCAGTGCTATGAATGGTGTTATAAAATGGCGTGTTTTGGAAGTTTTTGTTGAAACTTCTCCAAATACCTCCAGAGGCGTGCACGTCGCGGAGAAGGCACACGGAAGGTCATAGTCAAGTCATCATAAGTACCAGAGGTGATTGGTTGACCTGTCGTGACTTACTCTGGAGGTTTGGCGCTAATAGATGCCGTTTTGTTGTCGTCAGTCAGAAAGTTGATGCCTTGACGGTATTGTCGTCTCCTTTACCACCAAAGAACGAAGAATGGGCTTCCCAGGAAGAATCTGCTTGAAAAAAAGACGTCCCAGATGCTATAATCTCGGACATATGGTTATTCCGGCGCCGAGTATAAATAAACTTAAACACACACACTTTTGTTGAAAACAAAACAACATCACATTTTCTGTAGTAATTTTTCAAGTGTTGTAAAATGAATAAGAAATTCCTCTTATGCCGCCCATTATTTTTAGAACACAACCATAAAAGTTCTTTTTTTTTATTTTTCAAATAAACATTTATCACTTCAGCGCGAGCAAATATCGGTTTCAAATTAAAGTTTCGTAAGATATGTTAATGACTTCCCGATGCTCGACTGTAAGTAATTTGTATATGTATGCGGTTTTTTTTTGTTTTTGTTTTTTTTTGTTTTTGTTTTTAATTAAAGCTTCTTATTCTTTAATATTTTTTATGTATCTCATAATCTGTATTGAAAATTTGAATTTTATTACAAATGGACTATCAAATTATGATGTATGCCCTAGAATTGAATAAACTTTCTAATTACACACAATACGGGGTCATACTGATCTTGCGTCTTTCTCTGAAATACTTATTTCCTTGTTAAAACATATTTGACCACATATTTCTGTCAATTAACTGTTCACTTTACTTCCGATTTTGTTGTACGGAAACACATGTTTCTATTGTGTTTTCTAATTCAATTCGAATCTATAATCAGTTTAATGGGATCACCACCGGGTAAACGACTACTAGGTACTTTGGTCATGTTTTTTACCACAAATATTTGAATGTTTCTATTGGGATTAAAATGAGCATAGTTAACTAAACAACTGTTTGTATAAATTCCTGACCTGTCTAATTCTAATTATGAGATTAGTGAATATATAAGACTTTCACTACAAAATATTCCTAAACAAAAGAGCACATGTTTAAATTTATTCCTATACAAATAAAAGATCAGAGTAGGGATCTGTCAATTACCAAAGATACTTTTATGTTAAAAGTTTGATTAATGAATTATGTAAGATGAAAATATAAGTATTGCTTTTTTTATTTTTGCTAATGTAAAATGTAATATTGTGCTGGGATTTTGTCGAGGTCCTTAGGGGTTTTGTAGTTAAATAGTTTTTTTTCGGCGATAATGGTTAAAGAATAAAAATGTTTTTAAACTATATGTTCATCACCATCAGTGAATTTTTAGTTAAATGTATGCAAAATATTTACTAAACAGCTATATGATTTAGCGGTTTTTATGAGCGTTTTCCGCGTACAGCCTCCTGGGGTGTACAAATAAGTTAGTTTTCCTTAGTTATCACGCAAGCATGATCCATGTCTCTGATGTAAGCGACAGTTTACAATTATTTGTCTTTAAAAAATATTAAGGACTATTAATAGTTTATAACAACAAAAGCACATGCAATATTTAGAATTTTAGTTTTCAACGTTCTAATTAATGACCCTTTTAAAAAATTGGCGTGCAGTGTAAATTGGGAAAATTTTTACAAAAATTAAAAAAATTTTTTGCCAGAATTAAAGCAATTTTTCTTTTTAAAATTTCATTTTTGCTTTTTGTTTAAAAAAAAATGGATAAAATTTTTTTTTAAGGGTTTTTTATACCAGAAAAATATTTAATAAGACGTACGTAATAGCCCAAAAATGATTTTCCCGGGGCCCCGGGATTTAGTCCGAGTAGTAAATTTAAAAAAAATCAAGAAATTTTTAAATTATTATCTTACAAATTTCCCAAAATGAAATTAAAAAATAAAATATTTTCAATTGGGAAATTCTGTATGAGTGAGAGTCCCGCTTTTGAAAAAAAACAAAGTACCTTTTTTTTGACCCGGGAAATTTCCGTTTGGCCCGTATGACGTCACGGAGTTAATATTTAAACAAAAAACAAGAATTTTTTTAGAGAATTATTATCTTTCAAATTTCAATATGAAATTAAAAGATGAAAAAAATTTTTATATTGGGAAATGTCTTGTTTGATGATAGGCAGCTTAGAAAAAAACAAAGGTTACTATTTTTGACCCGATTACCGCAGGCAGGGAAATTTTACAGACAGTTATTTAAAATTTGGGTCGGATAGCCTCCCAAAAACCCCCCAATTTATTTTTTGTTTGATTGTTGTAATAAAACCCTTTTTATATAAACCTTTGGGTTTTGGGGGTTTTAAAATAAAGGGGCCTGGTTTTTTTCCCCGGGAAAATTTGGGGAAACCAAAATTATAAGTTCTTTTAGATTTTTTTCAATTGGCCCCTAAACCCTTAAAACCAAATTAAAAACAATTAAATTTCTTCTTCCCTACTTTAAATTTAAAAGTAACACAATTACAATGGATAATACAATTACATTTTTCATAAAAAAAATAGATGGCCACTTGTAAACCAGTATTGACATACTCTATAATTATGAACTAAATACATCATAAGACTCTTTATTATTCAGTCTGGAGATAGCTAACAAACATTCTCTTAGAAATGTTGTCGGCCTCATAAAACCATTATAAATGATATTCCTAGCATGCACACGAGCATACAAGGTAGGAAGGAAAACCTACTTTGCTAGATCTACATCACTGTTCATATCATCATCCGTATCATCGTCGCTCTCCGTTTTTGGTGGCTGAAATTCATTGCGTAACTGTTCTCTACGTTTTCTTATAGCCTCCTCAGATGCTTCTTTCTGTAGTAACATCATACAAGTCATCATAAAGATATTCATACAACTACATCATAAATATATTCATACAACTAACTACATGATGAAATAACAGTATACAACTACATCATCAATATATTCATACAATTACAGCATAATGATATTCATACAACTACAGCATAAAGATATTCATACAACTACATCATGAAGTAACATAATACAAGTAGATCATAAAGTAACATCATTCAACTACATCATAAAGATATTCATACAACTACATCATGAAGATATTCCTACAACTACATCATTAAAATATTCATACAACTACATCTTTTTGATATTCATACAATTACATCATCATCATTAAATCACATCATAAAGATATTCATACAACTGTAACGAATGTGCAAGTCCATGTAAATGATAAACCAGGTTATGTAATATTGTAAAATCTTTTTTAAGCCCAAGAAACCTTGAACATTAATTGACCTGAATTCCCATCAAACTTTGTGTTGTTCCCTGATATAGTAATTACCATGTATTTTTTTCTTGTATTGTATTTGTATTGTATGTAAACAGAGAATATGTATATATAGAAAAGGGCAAATGTTAAAACAGCAAATATGTAGGATATGAGTCAATAAACAAATTGTTACTATTTTTAGAAACAGTATTAAAATGACTGATAAAGAAGGAAGTACAAACTAGCAACTTTATATGCTTCATCAAATCTTTTTAGAGAATATAATAAAATTGAGGCTTACTTTATGCTGTTTCTCTTTGTCTATCAAATCAAACAGACCATGTCCGAGGCTCACATTTCTGATCATGTTCCTGTAATATCAAATCATCACAGGGTTCAATACACAATGTATAAAGAGAATATAAAGTGAGATTATAGAATCGTTAAAGGGACTCCACTGAGGTTTTATGACATGAAGGGACTAGAAATTCAAATATTTGGCAACCATTTAATGCAGGTCTGACCTCAGTGGAGCTCCTTAAATAAAATTGAGCCGCGTCACGACAAAACCAACATAATGTGTTTGCGACCAGCATGGATCCAGACCAGCCTGTGCATCTGCGCAATCTGATCAGGATCCATGCTGTTCGCTATCGGTTTCTCTACTTGTTATAGAGTTTGTAAGCGAACAGCATGGATCCTGATCAGATTGCGCGGATGTGCAGGCTGGTCTGGATCCATGCTGGTCGCAAACCCATTATGTTGGTTTTGTCAAGACACGGCTCAAATAAATGTGTTCCCTTATAATATATCATTTTATTCAAAGAGTTTAATAAATTCAGTTATGAAACTATTATGAAATGACATATGTAATAGAAAAGGCATCAAAATACGAGGCTATCTGATAGTGTACTTATACCACTGTGCATGCATATGTATATGATTTAACTCTGACACATGTTCAACAGAATTTAGGTTCCCAAACTATTGATGCAAACTATGATACAAATATACAATATAATATGTGATTCACAAAGAGATAACTATAGAAAGAGAAATCAATATGGCTGTTTCAGATGAAATTTTTTCATTAACTTAAAAACAGAATGATTGTTTTGTTTTCGAATTCTTCATTATCAAGAATATTCTGACTGTACCTAATAATTTAACATAAAAATAACAAAAACATTTTACCTTCCATGTACAACAGCCTTGTTTAGAGTATTTAAATCTTTCCTTGATCTCCGTAATACAAACTTTGCCGCAGTGAACTAAAACACAAAATACAATAATATAAGTGATGTGTTAAAACTGTAACCTATATAACAGGTACAAAACTTTTACTCACATTGTACATGTACATGTACATTTGAATTAACAGAAAAAAATAACTCCCATTGGCCAATGGGAAATGAACATTACAAAAAAAGTTTGTTTGTTTGTTAATGTTTGATTGGGTTATTAATATGTCACATCAACACAGTATAATGTCATATGGCGACATTCCAGCTTTACTGGTGGAAGAAGACCTCAGGTGCCAGTGAAGTTCCATGCATTATTTCAGGCACAAATGTGCACCTTAGTAGAACAACAGACTTTCAGTAACCTTACTGGATAGCTTCCTCATATGAAAGAATCCAAAGTCGATGTCAGGATTCAAACCCAAAGTGGTGAGGGGCAAGTGGTTTGAAGTCAACAACCACTCGGCCACAGACACCCCCTACAAAAATAGTGCGTGGTAACAAATAGAACATATTGTGAGAAAAAGCTAAGTAACAAAGTTTCTACCAAGTATTATACCATATAAATATATTTTACTGTTTAGCCAAAAAGAAATGAGCCGCGCCATGACAAAACCAACATAGTGCTATTGCAACCAACATGGATCAGATTCCATGCTGTTCGCTTACAAACCGTATAACAAGTAGACAAACTGATAACGAACAGCATCGATCCTGATTAGACTGGTCTGGATCCATGCTGGTCAGAGATGCACTTTGTTAGTTTTGTCATGGCGCGGCTCTTAATGTAATTAACTGAGACATACAGCAGGTTTAGGAGCTGTATCTTTCTTTTCTTCCTCTTCATCCGACTCATCAGAACTGCTGGATGAACTTGCATGTTCCTGAAATATACATTAGAAAAAATCTACCTCATAATCTTCCATTAATGTCAATCCCTATTCCCTAAAGCAGGGACATAGACATGTATGCACATCAAAATTGCAAGAAAGATAAAAATGTTTTGTTTTTTTTAAAAAGGGGAGTAAAGAAGAAAATTAAAAATTGTTAAAAACTGGGGGCTGGAAAACTCTGAGGGTGAGACATAATAATGTTCAATGCAAGCTATGTCAAGGGCAACTGGTGGTTCCATTGGTATGCCGTCCTTGGGAAGAAAGAGAAGTTATAATAGTCTGAAGTGGCTGTGAATTACATATAAGAAAAGCTTAACCATGTAAAGGGATAGATCATTTCCTTATATTTTCTCAAATTCAAATTTATTTATCTTCCAATCTTGACAGAGAGCATTGATAAATCAATGCTTTTTAGATTAAAATGTACTATACATAAAAGTTTCATTACAAATTTATATGACTGTTGAGTTAAATTTTTGTGCTTTCATTGACATTCCTCAGCTAAAAGGATTGTGTGGTATGATAATTAAAACTTATATTTGCAGTAATGTACGTACATCTTGAAGTTAAACATCAATAGAACTTCGATATATATTATCAGTTATAAAGATTTTTTCACAGTTATAATTTTGCTGTATAAATCAGGTTTTATTGGAAACATATGTTTATATAAATATGGTCATATAACCTGTCTAGAATCTTTATAACAAATTAATAATAAAGCTTAAGAATTTTTTTTTATTCATATATTGGCAACTGTCATGTATAATAGAGACTATTGAACGAGTGTCTAAAGCTCAATACTGAATTTATTGAACGAGTTGAATTAAGTAATATCACGCAAGCCTCTGGGGACCATAATATTATTTTATTCAACGAGTTCAATAAATTCAGTAATGAACCTACACAAATACAATATTCTTTTTATGACATACTCAAAATTACGACTGTTCAAAGTGAAAAGATTCTTTTTCAATTGATGCCCCTATAGTGATGCTCACATTTAGCGCGTCTCTACACTATGCGTAACGCAAATGATGTCATGTCAAAAATATATGCAGTACCATTTTTACAGAGTCGCAAAAGCTGCACGGGTATGTGATATATAGTATTTATAAACATCATGATTAGCCAATGAAAAGAGATGTTACAAAAACTTAATGTGCAGTATCACAGAGCTATATTTAAATGGAGAGGAAGCTCATGACATCATACAATTAAAATCTGTATCAGGAAATCGGCCTATCACACGTTCACATTTTTGCGAGATTTTCCGAGACATGATATTGGACACAAGGAAATTTACTTATATGTACGCGGCCATGTTATCAAAAATTTATGGTAATTAAAAGAAAATGCAAAAAAAGGACTTTCAAAAATGAATGTAAAAAATAAAAAAAATAATAAAGATTAAGAAGATGTAAATTATTATCAGTAAAAGATGAAAATGTAAATGAATTTGGTTACATAACATGGCAGAAGCTGATCAACTGCAAGGGCCAATGAATCTCGTGCAACCTGGGATTGTGGGTCAAGATTGTAAAATGTTCTATTTTTAGAGTTTGAATCCCTCTCTTGCAGTATTATATTATTAGTTATAAAGATTTTCGACAGATTATATAGCCCTTAATATTAACGGTTGTTTTGAAATATAACCCGAGCCACTAGGTTAAGGTTTTAAAGCAAACAACAGTTTAAATACAGCCATAAAACCAGTCAGAAAATTAATGTTTATAACAAATTTAATTTATACAGCAAACATCATTTTTTTTAATTTTTTTTTTGGTGAAAAAAATGAGATTTCTTCATAAATTGACTGCAGTCGTGTATAATAAAAAACTATATTATAACATAATGCATATCCAATGAAAAGCCATGTTAAAAACATGCAGTATTATAAATATATATATGTACATGTATATATGTATATGTATATGTTTGTGTAAGCTTGTTTACATGATTGTAAAGCTGCCAAAAACTCATGATTAAATCGCAATTTGCAATCTGTAAATCAACAATTTATATCTACAAATGTCAAAACTTTAAAGGAAATTGACATTGTATTTTCTTACAGGTAAACACATAGGTATAACATAAACAATACCTACTTGAAACAATCTTTGATAAAGTTCAGATAAGAATATATATTAAAGATAAAACTAAACACTGTATCATTATCTAAATTCTTCCAGTAAGTAAGTATGTTTAAATAGCTAGCTGATGAATTTTTTTTTAGGGTATACATTCTGTAAAAGGACTTGATTTAATAATGACTTGTTTAAACTTACACATAACTTGCCCAGGTAAGAATTTGCCCACCAACAAAATTCTTATGATTAAGATATCATTTTATCATTAACAGATCTGTACCATGGCAAATGGACACTTTTTAAAACTTAAATAAAAAGACACTCATAGAAAAATGAACAAAACAGTTTGTCGCACCAGTACTCCTTTTTTTAGTTATTGAATTTTAATTTAATAAGTTTATTTTTTTCCTTTAAGTATCTAATAATTTCTTCATACATTTTAAGCAAAATAGTTTCTCTCCTTATTAGTTTTCTACTAGAACAGGTCTTCAGCAGTGTCTGAAATATGTACTTTAAAATTAACCCTTTAAGGACATATGACTGGTGACATGTCTGGGGTCCATACTTGACAGCAAAAGAGGCTGATAGACCCTCAACTCAATAAAATGATAGACCCTCAACTCAATAAAACATAAACAATGAACAATAACAAGTGAATAGCATGACATGTGTATCTTAAATATTTAAGCATGGAATAATGGTTACATAATATATATACCTCGGTCCACTGGCCAAGTGCATGCAGTATCATCTTTTTCTCATCGAGGTAGAAAGGATCGCCTATTCCCATGTAAGGTTTGTGACTTGCTGATCGGAAGCCCATGTTAGATAACTGATTCTGCCGACGGAAGTAATTACTTATGAACACTTCCTCTCGTGATGGGCTCTCTAGATTGAAATTTAACTTATCTCGAGCCAGTAATTTAACCCCCTTGCATGATGGGATGGGCAAGGGGACT